>NC_133123.1:207223832-207263832 GCF_033568475.1 Henckelia pumila
TTAGATCGTGTGCCCCACAAGGGAACGTCGGCGAGCGCGTGCAGGTGCCCGAATATTAGGCAAATGAACGTGCGCGTGTGCGGCACTTGAAAATTGGGCATGTCGGCATGCGTGTGTGGTCGGAATATGTGCAAAGCAAAACGTGCGTGTGCGAGTGCCCGAATATTAGGAAAATTATTGTGCGCGTGCGCGTGTGCGGCACTTGGCACTTGGGCATGTCGGCGTGCGCGTGTGGTCGGAATATGGACAAAGCAAAACGTGCGGGTGCCCGAATATTAGGCAAATGAACGTGCGCGTGCGCGTGTGCGGCACTTGGAACTTGGGCACGTCGGGCATGTCGTCGTGCGCGTGGGGTCAGAATATGGGCAAAGCAAAACGTGCACATGTGAGTGCCCTGGTATTAGGCAAATGAAACAGTGCGCGTGAGCGGCACTTGGCACTTGGGCATGCCGGCGTGCGCGTGTTGTCGGAAAATGGGAAAAGCAAAACGTGCGCGAGAGAGTGCCCGGATATAAGGGAAATAAAGCGTGCGCGTGAGATGGGAACATAGGCAAAGCAAAACGTGCGCGAGCGGGTGTCCAAGTTGTGAGCACCGTGCGCACGGGCGGGTGACCACGTGCGGTGCGTAGCGCCAACAAGCGAGCCAAACGATGATTCTCACGGCACAATGTTGTTTTCTCTCGAGTTATCATGCATAAATAATACATCTAAGGTGTCGGATTCATGCCACCATGGGTGCCCAATTTGTGAGCACCGTGCGCAGGGCGGGTGGCCACGTGCGGCGCGTAGCACCAACGAGAAAGCCAAAAAATGATTCTCATGGCACAATGTTGTTTTCTCTCGAGTTATCATGAATAAATAATGCATCTAAGGTGTCGGATTTGTGCCACCATGGGTGCCCAAGTTGGGGGCACCGTGTGCACGGGCAGGTGGCCATGTGCGGCGCGTAGCGCAAATGAGCGAGCCAAACGATGATTCTCACGGCACAATGTGGTTTTATCTCGAGTTATCATGCATAAATAATGCATCTAAGGTGTCGGATTCGTGCCACCATGGGTGCCCAAGTTGGGAGCACCGTGCGCACGGGCGGGTGGCCACGTGCGGCGCGTAGCGCCAACGAGCGAGCCAAACGATGATTCTCATGGCACAATGTTGTTTTCTCTCGAGTTATCATGCATAAATAATGCACCTAGGTTACTCTTTTGTGTAGTATTTGATGGATATTATGTTGAGGTCAATTTCTAACCGCATGAGAAAATCAATATTTTTAACATTTAGGGATTTTTTATAAAATTAATATTTTTGGTTTCGGGCAGCCCATAAGAAGCCGTGGGCTGCCCCATACTTTTTAGTAAAAAAAATAAAAAAATTGGCCGAAATTCGGCGACGGAGTTTCGGTGATGACTATGACGACTTGAGTTTTTCAAAAGGTATTTTGGAATATCATGTGTCATAGGCCCTAAATTGTTAAATACATTATAGTTGATTTTTATGGAAAATTAAACTTTATAATATGTGATTTTTCTCATAAAATAAATAGTTAAAGTGTGACTTTGATTATTTATAGTAAATTGTGATTTACAAGAAATTCTATTATAAATAAATTAATTTGAAAGTAAACAAAGTTGTTTGTTTATTTTGTTAATTTATTTTATAATTTTGGTGGTTAGTGATTGGACCAAGATATATAATATTTTATCAATTGATTATTGAGATAATTAATTGATTATGCATGATATGTGATATTATGCATGAAAGATGATCAAAAGCCCAAGACCAATTTGCTAGGTGTATGCTACAATATTTTGTGTTGAATGGTTGTAATAATTATCAAATTATAAAGTGGGCTTGGTTTATGGCCCGTTCCCACCCCATGAGATGTATCCCTATTTGCCATGGATATTTTATTGTAAAATATTTGATAGTGAAAGATCAAGATTGAAAGATGGTGGGCCATGATGAATTATGAAGATTCATACATGTAAATATTGGAAGCTTATTTAATTGTTGCATTTGCATCCCGTGCATTCCCTAGGATTGGACCTAGGCCCGTGTTTGGCTCACACGGGCCGAATAGTTTTGGGGCGATTGATCATTCTTATTAATTTATTGTTTATAATATATGCATGATATATTATAAATAATGAGTATGTGCGTTATTATTTTATAATAACAAAGTTGCATGAATCCGTCAAACATACGATCAAACATGACGAGTTTTTTTAAAAAAACAATTAACG
Organism: Henckelia pumila; assembly: GCF_033568475.1. Classification (NCBI taxonomy): domain Eukaryota; kingdom Viridiplantae; phylum Streptophyta; class Magnoliopsida; order Lamiales; family Gesneriaceae; genus Henckelia; species Henckelia pumila. The sequence continues at coordinate 207,226,073 of NC_133123.1, forward strand.
ATGAGACCATTTCAGAATTAAAAACCCTCATTTTGAATTAGATTCAAAATTTATATCAAGCCCGAAAAAGGGAATTATAAATTTGTTTATAATTTCCATGTCTTCCATCGACAATGGATGCATGATGAACGCTCCCGTATTCAATGCTCGGCTCATATTATTGGGGGGGCTTGGATGCCGGAATGCTGTGGCATCCATTAACATGGTGATGTGAACTACGTGGAACTCTCATGACTTCAGATTATATTATTGGGGGAACTCATGGCGACCGTCCATTAAGGTTCGATATCGATGGGTAAGGCTTGACACGTAAAGATGAACGACGTCATATTATTGGGTCCTAATCAAGCGTGAGACAAAATTTTACGTAAGGGTTGCATTGAGATGCAATTGGAAACTATCTTTTTGGAATTGTGATTGGCTGATATTATTCGGGATCATGATTGGCTAATTGGACCTTATGTACCTACTAAGGAAATGAGTTTCCCGTTTTCACTATAGGGTAGTGAAAATGTCAAAACAGTGGGAGTAAAAATTTATAAAGTTAAAGTCCGTACTTTATATCTTATTAAATATTTTAAAATAGTCATTGACATTTTATCTGTTATTATTTTTCAGTACAATGTTTTTGACAATGTCATCAATTCGCAATCTGTTATCTGCAATACTCGACAAACATTTACTGACCGGTCCAAATTACCTTGATTGGCTAAGAAATCTGAAAATCATCTTGAACTCGGAGAGGATTGCATATACACTTAATGAGTCGCCCCCTGATAAGGCTCCGACTGATTGTAGCCCTGAGGAGCTAAAACTTACAAGGATTGGTGTGACCATGACTTGAAAGCCAAAGGTTATATGCAGGCTTCTATGAATGATGAGCTACAACGACGTTTTGAGAGTGCAAAGCATGCTGCTGACATTAATTTTCATCTCAAAGATCTCTTTGGTGAACAAACACGTCCGCTTCGACATGCGACTGTCAAGGAGCTGATCTCTTTGCGCATGTGAGATGGGGCTTTGGTCCATGAGCATGGTGTGAGGATGTTTGGGCTTTTGGAAAAACTCGTTGGCATGGATCTTGTGTTGCCAGCTGAGTTGACCATAGACGTGTTTCTCTTTTCACTGCCTAGCTCATTTGATCCTTTTGTGGTGAATTTAAACATGAACAAGTTAGATCCATCCCTTGAGGAGTTGATTAACATGCTTGTTACGTTTGAATCCACAATCAAGAAAGAGAAGCCGATTCTTTATGTGGGAACTTCATCTGGTGAAATGAATAGACCACGTGGTAAGGGAAAGAAGCGTTCTTTCCATGCTCCCAAAAAGAATGTGCCCTTGAAGAGGCAAGCTCTGAGTCCCGTTGTGGTAGCCACACCAGTTAAGGCTAGCAATACTAATGATGTTTGTCATCATTGCAAGAAACCTGGACATTGGAAGCGTAATTGCAAGGAATATCTTGACCAGAATGGTTCTGGAAATGTTATGTTCTACATTGAAGTAAAAATTTCACATAATTCTTCTTCTTGGGTATTGGATACCGACTGTGTCTCACATCTCTGTGATGATTTGCAGGTGATGGCAATAAGTAGAAGACTCAGGGATGGTGAGACCTTCTTGAGGATGGGCAATGGGGCAAGAGTTGCTGCCAAAGCTATTGGAGATGTTTACTTATTGTTGAAAAATGATTTTAAGTTAATTTTGAGAGATTTTTTGTATGTTCCTGATTTGGTGAAAAATATTGTTTCCATTTCTATGCTTGATAAAGATGGATATTCTTGTTTATTTGGCAAAGGTGTTTGCAATATTTACAAGAATAAATGTTTGATTGGTACAAGACAATTGGAAAATGATCTCTATAATTTAAAATTTAAAGATATTCCAATGTATAATGTCCAAGAGATATCAACAACATCCAAAAGAAAACAAGATACTCTAAATCCAGCACACTTATGGCATGCTCTATGAGGTCATATATTTTTAAGAATGATGAACAAGCTAGTGGGAGAAAACATGTTTGATATGTCTGATATTAATTCTCATATTACTTGTGAACCCTGTCTAAAAGAAAAGATGACCAAAATTCTCTTTAAGGGCCATGTGGAGCGAGCCAAGGGACTATTGGATTTGATCCATACAGATATGTGTGGTCCACTTAGCATAACGACTAAGCACGGACAATATTACTTCATCACCTTTACCGATGACTTCTCTAGGTATGGGTATGTGTATTTGATGAAATACAAATCTGAAGCTTTGGAAATGTTCAAAGAATTCAGAAATGAAGTAGAAAAACAATTGGGACGAAGCATCAAGGAAGTTTGATCGGATCGAGGTGGTGAGTACTTGAGTGCTGAATTCCAAACGTATCTTAGGGAGAATGGGATTCTCTCACAATGGACTCCTCCTGGTACATCTCAGTTGAATGGTGTTTCGGAACGTCGTAACCGAACTTTGATGGACATGGTTCGGTCTATGATGGGGTTCACGGAGTTGCCGTCATCCTTTTGGGGATATGCGCTTGAAACAGCGGCACTATTGTTGAACAATGTCCATTCAAAGGCAGTTGATAAGACTCCATATGAGATATGGATGGGAAATCCTCCTAAGTATTCTTATCTTAGAATATGGGGGTGTCCTGCTTAGGTGAAGCAGACAGTGGGAGATAAATTGGATGCTCGATCCATTTTATGTGCAACTTCGTGGGATATCCAAGGAATTCGGTTGGATATTATTTCTATTATCCCAAAGAAACAAAGGTGTTTGTTTTTAGGAATGCAACCTTCTTGGAGAAAGAATTTCTATTGGATAGAAAATGGGAGATGATTAGAACTCGAAGAAGTTCGAGAAACACCCACGATTGTGGAACCCACACCCGAACAGCCAAGAGAGGAGATACAAGTTCCTAGAAGATCCGAGAGGATCTCGAGACCACCTATGAGATATGGTTCTCTTCTTGAAGAGGGCCAAGATGAGGCTAACCATGGATGTGATCCAAGGACCTTCAAGGAAGCGTTATCTGATACCGATTCATCCAAGTGGCTTGAAGCTATGGAATCTGAGATGAATTCTATGTATTCGAACCAAGTGTGGAATCTTGTGGATACACCTGAATGAATTGTTCCTATAGGATGTAAATGGATTTACAAGAGGAAACATGGGACGGATGGGAAGGTAGTGACCTTCAAGGCACGATTGGTAGCAAAAGGTTGTACTCAAAGGCAAGGAGTTGACTTTGAAGAAACATTTTCTCTAGTCGCAATGTTCAAGTCTATAAGGATTATGCTAGCCATTGCCACATGGTATGACTATGAAATATGGCAGATGGATGTGAAGACATCTTTTCTTAATGGGGATATTAAGGAAAAAATTTACATGTCTCAACCTGAAGGTTCACATCTATCGGAAGTGAGCATAAAGTATGCAAACTTCAGAGATCTATTTATGGTCTCAAACAGGCATCTAGGAGCTGGAACCTCATATTTGATGGTACAATCAAAGAGTTTGGGTTTAATAAGAATCCTGAGGAACCATGTGTGTATAAGAAGGTCAGTGGGAATGTTGTGACATTCCTGGTACTTAATGTTGATGACATTCTACTCATTGGGAATGATGTAGGAATGTTGCAATCAACTAAAGTATGGTTATCGAGTAAGTTCTCGATGAAGTTCTTGGGTGAAGCATCTTTTGTATTGGGAATACAAATCTATCGGGATAGATCGAAAATATTGCTTGGTCTCACCCAGTCCACATACATTGATACAATCGTGAAGAGGTTCTCGATGGATGAGTCTAAGAGAGGACATCTACCAATGTGTCATGGCGTGTCTCTATCCAAGTCTATGTCTCCCAAGAATGATGCAGAGATAGAGGCGATGACACGCATTCCATATGCATCTGAAATTGGTAGTATCATGTATGCAATGATATCTACACGTCCTGACGTGGCCTTTGCACTTAGTGTTTCAAGTAGATATCAATCGAACCCTTATCTTCCACACTGGAAAGCTGTGAAAGACATTCTCAAGTATTTGAGAAGGACTAAGAATATGTTGGTTTATGGTGGCGGAGAACTAAAATTGGAATATACCGACTCTAGCTTCCAAAGCGATGTTGATGATTCGAAGTCAACTTCCGGTTTTGTATTCATGCTCAATGGTGCTTCTGTTTGTTGGAAGAGTTCCAAGCAAAACAGCACTGCGGATTCAACCATTGAGGCAGAATATATTGTTGCATCAGATGCTACAAAGGAAGCTGTTTGGATTAGGAATTTCGTCCAAGAGTTGGGCGTTATTCCTAATGGAGTTGATCCAGTCCCGGTGTACTGCGACAAAACTGGTGCCGTTGCTCAGGCAAAAGAACCAAGGTCTCATCAGAAATCCAAACATGTACTGAGAAAATACCACATCATCCGGGAAATTGTTGAACGAGGAGGTGTCTTGTTAGACAGAGTCGCGTCCACAGATAATGTTGTTGATCCACTAACTAAGCCTTTACCAGGACCATTGTTCGAAAAGCATCGCGAATCAATGGGTTTAAAGAATATGGGTAGTTGGCTCTAGTGCAAGTGGGAGATTGTTAGAGTAGGTGCCCGTCGAGCCAATTGTGTTGGCCGATGGTCCTTGAGAGAACTCTTGTATGACAATTTTTATTTTAATAATATTTTACATTATTTAATTTTGCAAATCTTTATCTTTATACACATGCTTGTTGCATAGATAAAGACCTTGAATATACAAATAGTAGAAAGAATATGAGATGGTCATGTGATGACTATCATGAAACTCATATTTGGATTACTATATATTCTAAATTGTTCCTAGTCGATTCAGCCGCCATAAAGAAGGATAAAGGCCGCTCGAGCTTGAGACTAGTATTTTTGATTTGATTATCATGTTTCATTGGTAGGGGACATGGAGATGAACAAGAATGAAAATAGGTGCTCCTTGTAAAGTGCACTGAACAACCCTCCCTAAAGAACTTTCCAAGTGATTATCACTTATCGAGTGGAGAAGTCCTAGTTTATGGTTGTATACCATTAGTCCTTATGACCCGGGACAACATGGAGACTCTATATGCTAGTGCTTCGCTTTGACTTGTTTACCGACTCCTCAGGGGTCATCAGGTGGCGATGTTGGGTGTTATGACGAAACATATAGGAGTCAATGCATTGTAGTCGGGGATTCACCGCTTACCTACGGGTATGGATATCCTATGTAATCTCATGCATACGTAACTTGAAATCACTGATCAGAGTAGGTGGTAATTAAGAAAGGGGTTTCTTGAATTACACCTTCGATGCAACTACGGCATGACACATAGTTATCGATTCAATGACAACTCTCGATAAACCAATGGTTGTCGAATCGGTTAGGATATATGAGTTGAAGGGACCGTACTGTACGCTAACCATAATTGATTGGCTCTTGCAGGAACTATCATTTGTTACCTAGGGAGTCATGTAAGCGATGCTGCTAGACGTTTCACATGACTGGTTGGATACTATCATACTTGAGTTTTCTGACGTTCTTATTATCAAGGAGTTGATCAATAAGAATGGAGCTATATGGGGTATGCTCATATAAGGGACTTGTTGATCCCGAATCACATGGAGATGTGAACCCACTGCTAGTTGTATCAGTGAACCATTGAGGGTCACACAAGTACTAGCTTTCTAGATCCCGTTGAGATTAAAATTAGTTCAATGTGTTGAACAACTTATAAAGGAGTTTATAAGTAAAATAAATTAGAAGTTTGACTTCTAAATTGGAGAATGAATGGAATAAATAACTTTTAATTTGTGAATGTGTTCCAAGATTAAAAGTTGACTTAAAATATTTAGTTTATGAAAATAGTGATTTTCTAAACTATTATTTTGAACTTAATTAATTAATTCAAATGTTGAATTAATTTTACACTAGTAGTTTTTTTTTGTTATATACAAATAATTAAATTAATTCAAGTGTTGAATTAATTAAACACTATTCAATCTTGTAGATCTCAAATAAAAATAGTGTTATATAATTATTGATACTAGTGGACTTGAATCAGTTCAAGTTGAATTTAATTAATTGATTAAACTTAAATGGGTTTAGGTTTAATAATTAATTAAAATAAGTTAAAATGCCATTTAAATATATATATATTTATATATGTATATATATATTAACGTGTATATATGAATATATATATGAATGGGATTTGAAATTATTTTAATTAATTATTAAACCTAAACCCATTTAAGTTTAATCAATTAATTAAATTCAACTTGAACTGATTCAAGTCCACTAGTATCAATAATTATATAACACTATTTTTATTTGAGTTCTACAAGACTCAATAGTGTTTAATTAATTCAACACATGAATTAATTTAATTATATGTATATAACAAATAAAAACTACTAGTGTAAAATTAATTCAACACTTGAATTAATTAATTAAGTTCAATAATAGTTTAGAAAATCACCATTTTCATAAACTAATTATTTTAAGTCAACTTTTAATCTTGGAACACATTCACAAATTAAAAGTTACTTATTCCATTCATTCTCCAATTTAGAAGTCAAACTTCTAATTTATTTTATTTATAAACTCTTTTATAAGTTGTTCAACACATTGAACTAATTTTAATCTCAACGGGATCTAGAAAGCTAGTACTTGTGTGACCCTCAATGGTTCACTGATACAAATAAAAGTGGGTTCGCATCTCCATGTGATTCGGGATCAACAAGTCTCTTATATGAGCATACCCCATATAGCTCCATTCTTATTGATCAACTCCTTGATAATAAGAACGTCAGAAAACTCAAGTCTGATAGTACCCAACCAGTCATGTGAAACGTCTAGCAGCATCGCTTACATGACTCCCTAGGTATCAAATGATAGTGCCTGCAAGAACCAATCAATTATGGTTAGCGTACAGTACGGTCCCTTCAACTCATATATCCTAACCGATTCGACAACCATTGGTTTATCGAGAGTTGTCATTAAATCGATAACTATGTGTCATGTCGTAGTTGCATCGAAGGTGTAATTCAAGAAACCCCTTTCTTAATTACCACCTACTCTGATCAGAGATTTCAAGCTACGTATGCATGAGATTACATAGGATATCCATACCCGTAGGTAAGCGGTGAATCCCCGACTACAATGCATTGACTCATATATGTTTCGTCACAACACCCAACATTGCCACCTGATGACCCCTGAGGAGTCGGTAAACAAGTCAAAGTGAAGCACTAGCATATAGAGTCTCCATGTTGTCCCGGGTCATAAGGAATAATGGTGTACAACCATAAACTATGACTTCTCCACTCGATAAGTGATAACCACTTGGAAAGTACTTTAGGGAGGGTTGTTCAGTGGACTCTACAAGGAGCACCTATTTGCATGCTTGGACATCTCCATGTCCCCTATCAATGAAACATGGTACTCACATCGCAAATACTAGTCTCAAGCTCGAGCGGACTTTATCCTTCTTTATGGCGGCTGAATCGACTAGGAACAGTTTAGAATATATAGTATTCCAAATATGAGTTTCATGATAGTCATGACATGACCATCTCATATTCTTTCTACTATTTGTATATTCAAAGGCTTTATCTATGTAACAAACATGGGTATAAAGATAAAGATTTGCCAAATTAAATAATGTAAAATATTATTAAAATAAAGATTGTCATACAAGAGGTCTCTCAAGGACCATCGGCCAACACAATTGGCTCGACGGGCATCTACTCTAACACTTCAGGGAGTATTTGGACAAGTTTTTCATGGTTTTCATTGACGACATTCTGGTGTATTCGCGCAATGCAGACGAGCATGTTTCTCACTTGCGGTTGGTACTGCAGACTCTTTGGGATGAGAAGTTGTACGTTAAATTGAACAAGTGTGAGTTTTGGATGGATCGAGTGGTCTTTCTTGGCCATATTATATCCAGTGAGGGGATTTCTGTTGATCCGAGAAAGAATGAGGCGGTGCTTAATTGGTCACGCCCGACGACGGTTGTTGAGATCCGTAGTTTTCTAGGACTAGCAGGATATTATCGTCGCTTCATTTTGAACTTCTCTCAGCTAGCTTGACCGTTGACGCAACTTACCCGCAAGGGTGTTAATTTTGAGTGGTCCTCAAAGTGTGAGGAAAATTTTTGCGAGCTTCGACGACGGTTGATGTGGGGACCTCGGGTTGCTAATCTCATATTAGGGCAATTAATGAACAATTAACATTCATTAAACAACAATTAAAGAAACCAAGAGCAAAGTAAAAAATATTTTTTTTTAAATTCAGTGTCTCGCTCGATCGGTGCAAAACACCCGATCGAGCGAGCACAATTGCTCAACTCTCGGATGGAACACAAATTTGGCCTCGCTCGATCCATAAACTTCTGCGGATCGAGCGAGACAAAAATTCAAAACCCCTGTTCGGAATAATACATGGCTCGCTCGATCCGTCAATATATGCCGATCGAGCGGCCTTCAAAATCCAGAAAATCTGCATATCACATTTTGCTGTCAAACCGTGCATCATCAATTCCTATCACCTTTATCAATACAAAACATGGTTTAAAAGATCTGGAACTTGCATTTACATACAAACAAGGTCTCAAGCATTTCTACATGCATTTTATTACGTCAAACAAGTTGCTAAAGATCGATAAACGACATCAACTATTTCAAACTTCATACATATAGTTCAAGACCAACTAAACCAAGTTTGATGCTTCTAAATTCATATGACTTCATCTACAACTAGAGTCCTCACGTGCTAGACTCTCTCCCAGCTGTCAATGACGTCGATGACTAGCTCCTGCCTCATCTGTTGTCATGCACAAATACAAAACAAGACAACAGCCGGAGAAACTCCTGTGAGAAACAATCTCATTATAACCAACATATAGAAAGCGTTAAATAAATCATATCGAATCTATTTAAAACTCGACTCAAAAAATAGAGTACGTAAACTCTTTAACTATGAATTGATTCACATAACTTCGAGGCCATCAAGATTCATAACTGATCTTGACATGTATATCCATCTATCGAAATCATTACGGAATTCAAAAATAAGGTTAACCGCAACCTTGGCATAGAACCAATTCAATATAACCTCATATCAATTCAAATGTAAAGATCCACTACCTAGATGGATCGACAACATCACAATCAAATCAAAACATAAACAAGTATGTGGTTTTTATGGACCAACTAAAGAATAGTCGTTCTTGAGTTTCAAAGTCCCAACTTCGCGATGTCATCATTATACCTTCGTTTAATTCGATTCTGAATTCTTCAAATCTGAAAGATATAATCAAAATACATATATCAAACTTCATATCAATCTATAATTTCAGAAACGAGTCAAAACCATCAAGAATTCATCAATCAATCGCATTTCAAACCTCAACTCGTTCTTCGTTTGTTCAAGTCGGCGTCTTGTGTCGTTTAGGCTTCAAACTCAACTGAAACTGAAGAATAAAAATTCTATAACATTCACATCATCAAGATAAGTGTTTCAGCTTAGCTATCGAATATCAAAACAGTCCAAAAACTTGATTAAACGGCGTAGCGATTAAAAATCGGTAACCAAAAAAATCCCGAAACCATTTCTCACTTCAAAACCATTGATACGTGTATTCATTCAAGAAAACCAGCTGATATAATCTTCAAATATTCATCTCAAATAGCCATAACAATCATATAACATGCTAGAATCAAGATTCAACACAAATAACATAAGTTCATCAATTCGGTTTCGCAATAGAATCACATAAAAGACGATAACCATAATCAAAAGCTGAGAATATGATCTTTGCCACAAACTGATTTCGAAATCCATATAAAACAACATAAAACTTACACGAGATCAAAGCCCTCGTTGTAAGGATTCCAAACAATTTACGGAATCGAAATCGGATAACTGGTTCAAAAGTTACGGAAAATTGAATCTCAAAGTTGCAAAGGAAAATGAAGAAAACGGCTCTCTGTTCTTATTTTCTGAATTCTCTAAGGCAATTAAACGTTTCATGCTGATAATAATAGAATAGAATCGGATAGCTTCAACTAGAATTGCAATTTAGTCCCTCAAGTCTTCCGAAATTGCAATTCAGTCCTCAGCCCTTATTTTAATTCAATTTCAATCCTAAGTAATTTAAGAATATTAGAATTTAAATCAAAACTCTAAATATTCCCAAATTAAATATACTCGGATTAAAATTAAATAAATTTTGATTAATATTAATTAATCTCGAGCCTTACATTTCTCCCCCACTAAGACATGAGTTCGTCCTCGAATTCATAAACAGTATAGATATGCAGTCCGCATGCTCATAAGAATAAAGAATAACTGAAAACTGAATAAGAACTCACATCAGTGAAATAGATAAGTAAATCGTTGCTTCATATCTTCTTCGACTTCCCATGTTGCCTCTTCAACTCCGTGTCTATTCCATTGAATCTTCACCAATGGAATGGTCTTCGTTCGGAGTTGCTTTGTCTTCCTATCAAGAATCTGAATAGGTTGCTCGAAATAGCTAAGAGTATCATCCAACTCAGCTTCCTCGGAGCGAATCACATGATATGCATCAGATATGTACTTTCTCAACATCGATACATGAAAGAAATCATGTATTCCAGATAAAGACATAGGAAGAGCGAGTCGATAAGCAAGATTGCCTATCTTCTTGAGAATCTCATACGGCCCAATATACCTCAGAGATAATTTCCCTCGTTTGCCAAATCAAACTGTGCCCCTGAACGGTGAAATCTTCAGAAACACTCTATCTCCCTGATCAAAAGATAATGGCCGTCATCGTACATTTGCATATCTGGTCTGTCTGTGCTGTGCTGTTCTCATTCTCTGCTGTATCAGTTTCACTTTCTCAGTCATCTGTCTGATCATATCTGGCCCTAATTCAGGTACCTCAGAAACATCATCCCAATATAAAGGCGATCGACATTTCTTCCCATAAAATGCTTCAAATGGTGCCATCTCTATACTCGTCTGATAACAGTTGTTATAAGAAAATTCCATGAGTGGTATAGAATCTTGCCATGTAACACCAAAATCAAGTACAACAGCTCTAAGCATTTTCTCAAGCTTCTGAATAGTTTGTTCAGATTGACCGTCTGTTTGAGGATGATAAGCAGTACTCAAATGTAAACGCGTACCTAGAGCTTCCTGTAGGCTATGCCAAAAGTGCGAAGTAAACCTCGGATCTCGGTCAGATACAATTGACTTTGGCACACCGTGTAGTCTTACCACTTCTCGAATATAAAGATCTGCCATTTGATCATGACGATAAGTCATTCGATAGGGAATAAAGCACACAGATTTTGTCAATCTGTCAATGATCACCCAAACAACATCGCATCCTCGAGATGATCGTGGCAACTTCGTTACAAAGTCCATGGAAATATGATCCCATTTCCATTCAGGAATCGATAAAATTTGCAATAAGCCACCTGGTTTATTTCTTTCAGCCTTCACCTGTTGGCAATTCAAACATTTTGACACAAATTCCGTCACATCAGACTTCATTTGTTTCCACCAGTACTGACTCTTCAAGTCATTGTAGATCTTTCTGCCTCCAGGGTGAACACTGAAGCGACTATAATGGGCTTCTTTCAAAATATTCTGTCTCAAGTCTGCAATATCGGGAACAACTATTCGGTTATTCACATACAAGATATCATCATCACTAATCTTGTATTCAGACTCATGTCCTTATCTGATCATTTCAATCGATTTGTGCACATTCTGATCGGCTTTTTGTGCTTGTTTGATACAAATAAGTAACTCTGGCTCAGCACTGATTGCATACACTTTCATCGGCCTTCTATCTGTCTCAAATACATACCCAGAAGTACAACAATATTCAATCAAATTAGATACACCTACCGTAGACAAGGATAAGGCACATACCTTTCTACTTAGGGCATCCGCTGCTGCATTAGATTTTCCCGGATAGTTTTTGATTTCACAATCAAAATCCTTCAACAAATCAAGATTGTCGTTGTATCATATTCAATTCAGATTGTGAAAACAGATACTTCAAACTTTTGTGATCAGAAAATATTTCAAACTTCTCGTCATATAAGTAATGTCTCCAGATTTTCAATGCAAAGACGATTGCAGCCAATTCAAGATCATGAATCGGATACCTGACTTCATGTGGTTTCACTTGTCGAGAAGCATAAGCGACAACATGTCCTTTCTGCATTAAAATACATCCCAATCCTTGGTGAGAAGCATCACAATAAACAACAAAATCATCCGTACCCGTAGGGATTATTAGAACAGGCGCTGTAGTCAATCTTTTCTCGAGTTCAACAAAACTTCTTTCACACGCCTCTGACCAAATAAATGGTGCATTCTTCTGTGTAAGCTGTGTAATAGGTTTTGCTATCGATGAAAAATCTCGAATGAATCGACGGTAATAACCTGCCAAGCCCATAAAACTTTGAATTTCTGGCACAGATGTCGGTCTCTGCCAACTAATCCCAGCTTCAACCTTACTTGGATCAACTGAAATGCCATATCCTGAAATTACATGAACAAGAAATACAACTCTTTGCAACCAAAATTCACATTTGGATAACTTGGCATACAATTTCTCCTCTCTTAATGTCCTTAGTACAATTCGGAGATGATCAGAATGTTCACACAGATTCTTAGAGTATATCAAAAATATCATCGATAAAGATAATCACGAAATCATCTAAATATCTCTGAAATACTGTATTCATCAATCCCATAAAAACTGCCGGTGCATTCGTTAGACCAAAAGGCATGACTATGAATTCATAATGGCCATACCTGGTTCTAAACACAGTCTTAGGAATATCCTCGTCTCTAACCCTCAATTGATGATATCCGGATCGTAAATCAATCTTCGAATATACTGACGAACCCTGAAATTGATCAAATAAATCATCGATACGAGGAAAAGTATAGAGATTCTTTACCGTTTCTTTGTTCAATTGCCGGTAGTCAATACATAGTCTCATCGATCCGTCCTTCTTTCTAACAAAAAATGCCGGAGCACCCCATGGGGATACACTCGGTCTGATATATCCTTTGGCCAACAAATCTTCAAGTTGGTCTTTCAGTTCTTTCAGTTCAATTGGTGCCATTCGATACGGTGCTTTTGATATCGGCTGTGTACTTGACATCAAATCAATACTGAAATCTACCTCTCTGTACGGTGGGAGTCCTGGAATCTCATCAGGGAATACGTCTGCAAACTCACTCACCACAGGTATATCAGTCAATTTCGGACTAGACTTCAGTATATCAATTGCATAGATAAAAAATCCCTCTGCTCCTTTCTGTAACAAATCAGTCAAAGCAATAACAGATATCAAAGGAATTCTAGCTCGTGATCCCTTACCATAAAATATCCATTCATCAATCATATCAGGTCTGAACTTTAAAATCTTCTGAAAACAGTCCACTGTTGCTCTGTACTTGGTTAGCATATCGATACCGATTATGCAATCAAAATCAGATAAACCAAGAACGATAAAGTCAAGCTCAACTTCATTACCTTCGTACTGTAGTACACAATTTTTAACAGACTTTACTGATACTATACCTTTTCCCAACGGGGAAGATATAGACACTACAGTATCTAATGACTTCACAGGCAATGAATGCAACGTAACAAACTTCTCAGATATAAAAGTATGCGATGCACCAGTATCAAATAAGACGTAAGCAGGATAACCATAAAGAGAACAGTTACCTGCAATCACATCATCCGGTGCCGCTTGTGCTTGCTCTTCTGTCAATGCAAACACTCTTTCTTGTTGCCTCGGAGGTTGATTCACTGACTGACCTCCTCCTCTACTCGGTGCTGTGAAAGAGTGGGTGCCCGATTAGCCAACTTGTGGCTAAGGGCTTTTATGACTCTATGCAAAACAATCTTTGTTTAATGTAATTTACACTTTTATCATGGCATTTACTTTATCTTTCTTCATATTGTTATATAGTGATATACAATTGATACTTAGATAAAGACCTTGAATATACTAGAGTGCATGTAAGATGTGGTAGTACATTAGGATGACTATCATGAAACACATCTTATAATCACTGTATATTCTAAACAGTTCCTAGTCGATTGAGCCGTCCGATAATAAGGATAAGGATCGCTCGAGATTGAGACTAGCATTTGCGATGCCTAGTATCACGTTTCATTGGTATGGAACATAGAGATGTTCAAAGCATGCAAATGGATATTCATATGATGAATGATCGAACTACCCTATCCGGACTTTCCAAGTGGTTATCACATATCGAGTGGATAAAGTCCGCGGTTTTTGTTGTACACCATTAGTCCTTACTACTTGTGTGGGGACCCGGGTCGCTAATCTCATCATAGGGCAATTAACGATTAATAAACAATTAATCGAACAATAAAAGAATATTCAAACCAAGAGCTAATTTTTTTTTTTTTTTTTAAAAAATCTTAGCACCTCGCTCAATCGGGTAAACTCACCCGATCGAGCGAGCAAGAAAATCCTGCTCTCGGGTCTGAATTCATATAGGCCTCGCTCGATCGGTGGAAATCATCCGATCGAGCTAGCCCAAAAACTCACTTCTCTGCTTTGGAAAATCACAGGCCGCGCTCGATCGGTGGAGTTCACCCGATCGAGCGGGCACCCTGTCCAGAAAAATAAAATGAATCTTGTTGTACAATGTGATTCCAAAACTTATACAACTTTCATATAAATTTATAAACATGCCTCTAGCTAATGTACATGCATTCAAACTAATATCAAGTGATCTAGAATACATGAACTCTCAAGTATAAATCAATACTTGACAAAAACAACCTATACAAAGGTTCTTGCTTTCTAACATGTTTATCAAATCATAATTACATGTCATCTGCTTAAAACCCGAATCACCACATGCTATCTCTCTTCTCAAGCTATCCAAGCCAACTCTAGCTTGATCTTGCCCCAACCTGATGCAATGCACACATACAAACAAAGCAACAGCCGGATAACTCCGGTGAGAATAAATCTCAGTATGAATAACATGTATATACATCATTTAAGCATATAACTCATTCATATCATGAACGTTACATAATAACATAACATGCTAGCATTTACAAACTCATATTCTAAACCATAGAAATCTTTAGGTTAATGCATAAATGCAATGCATGTGCCAAGGAATAGGCTATCAAATCTGATATCAATAAATCGTAGTTCTGGGATCCCGAGGAAATAAAATCTTCAACAAACACCAACTCACCCAATCGAGGTGAAGTTGAATACTTCATTTCCTCTGACTTTGGTGCAACTATAGTGAGTCTTCTGGCTCTGGAAGTAAGTCTACATTCCGTGCCACTCAACTACAGCCCTCCAAATGTCATATGCACTCTAGGCCTTTCAACCCTCTGTGCTTTACTGGCTGGAGTTCAAGATGAATGCAACATGTTCTGTATGCATTAACTGCTATAAAACACCTTGAACACATCAATCATATAATTATATGAACATATAATCACTCAACGATACCGACAAATCTGTAAGTATCACATGTAATACATAAAACATGTTCAATACAGAAAATACTATAAATAAAATCAGGCAAGTAAACATTTACATAAATATTCTGGGACTTCAATAAAATAGCTATCTTGAATAATCTATCTCATTTATGTAAACGTAAACCATAACATATATGAAAACATGCATGTATGTGATTTTAGGCAACTCGATAATCAAAAACAATCTCGAGTTATTCTGCCCATCTTATTAATGTCTATTCATACCTTTCATCGCGATTCAAACATCTTGAATCTGTTGCCAATGCTGATCATCTCAAAGCTAGCCAAATCAGTCATACAATTCTACTCATTTCAATCAATGCTACTTGAAGGTATTTATGATTCAACATCAAACACTTCAAGTCATTCGAACTCGAACTCGTCGATTCAACTTCGATAATCTTCAATTCAAATCTGAAATATATTATAACATATCTAAACATCAATTTCCAATCTGAATCGATGATTATTTAGAGCTTATTCAGTTCAAATCTTGCTAAGACAATCAGAATTCAAACCGACGTCGCAACTATTCGAGTCCGATAAGTCTTTCGATTCAAATATCATCATATCTACATTCTCAACATAATCTCATATTAAATTCATTCACAATAAACTTGAAGATGAGTTCTAGATATGTAGAATGCATATCAATTCAAAATCTTGAACCGGCGGCGTAACGGTACGATTTCGGTCTTTCTAAAAGCATAACATCAATCTTACTACTCATCTCAACTCAAAAGCAACACCATTTCATCAACACAATTTCGAAATCATCAGCCCTAAAAATTCAGAATTATGAAAAATCTTTCAAAAATCGAAAACATGTTCAAACGACGATCTTTTCTCGATCCATCTTAGATATGCTATCGTCGTACATGCTAGAACACGTTTATACAATCAAATCTTAATTCTAACAACATCATAAAATTAAAACATGGTAGAACTTCATAAAACTTACGTCAAAACGAAGTACTAAGAGCTGTGATCGCAAATATACGATCAATCGGAAATTCTACCGGGCGGATCAAAAGTTATTGGAGATTGAACGGAAGAAAATGGACTTGGAAAGTTTCTTCTCCATTCTCACGTGTAATCTGATCTTGGGAAGCTGAATCATATGATATTTCAACACACTACACGTATATACATATCAAGTTGCAAGGAAATTGCACTTTAGTCCCTGAACTTTGGCCTAATTGCAAATTAGTCCCCGGACAAGTGATTTAATTCAATTTCAATCCTAAATAATTTAAGAATAATAGAATTTAATTCTAAACTCTAAATATTCTCAAATTAAATATTCTCGAATTAAAATTAAATCATTTCAGACCTTATCGCATTTAGTCCTTGAACTTCTCAATATTTGCAAATGGGTCCTTGCTCGGATTTCATCCTCAAATTAAATCCTTGATATTTATAATCTTGGAATTTACATCTTAAATTCCATAAATATCAATTCAAATATTTTTAATCTTTTAATTTAAGAATTCCGGATATTAAAATCTTAAAATCCGAAAATCCTCAAATTAAATATTTCTGACCCGAAATTGAAATCTATAATTTTCATAAATTCTTAAATTCATCTTTTCACTTTTATTCGGAATTTAAATCTTAAATCCCGTAATTCAGAACTTAATATTTTCGGGCCTTACAATTCCTCTCCTCTAAGGAATGATTTCGTCCTCGAAATCGCATTTGATCTTACTGCTGATTCTCGTAAGCTGTATAGCTGACTGAAGTAATACTGACTTAAATTCTCTGAGCTTTCTATATCTATTCTGATATCTTCTCTTCTATCGTATCTTAATCTTCTTTTTGATTGCTTCTGCAATCATATAATCACTGAGTCAACTTATATCTAAGTTGCTCTTTCTCATGATCGAATTATGCATCAGTTAATCTGTCTTGCTTAACATCTTATCTACTTTTGTTTTATCTGAATTGAATGCACATACATATTCTAGCTGATATTCTTCAGCCAATGCATATGGATAACAATTCATCTATCTGATAATTCACGATTGAGTATTAATCAACTAGCTAGATCAAATAGTCATAGCTTTTAAAATCTCTTTCTGAACCTAATGATGCTTGGGAAAGAATTTCTTTTCTGATCATTCTGTTCAGGCTTCAAATCTCTATCTTTTACTCATCTACTAGCTCTGTTAATGTTGCTCTATTCTTAATCTGTTCGAAGCAATCTACACATTCTCTATCGTTTCTTGACTCATATCTGGTCTGATAGCTGATATTTCTGTAAGATTGTTTCAATAAAAAGACAATTCTATTTTTCTTATCATGCAAAAAGACTGTCTCTATATCTATCAGATAGCTGTCACAGGAATTATGGTTATCAAATGGCACATAATCAATCAACTAGTACCGAATCTAGTACTATAGTTCTGAGCATATCCTCGGAAATCTGGATAATCACATCTGATATTCCACTAATCGGAGGATGGTATAATGAAATCTCATACAACCAAACACTCAGAACATCTGACAATCAGTGCCACAATCTAGAAAACAAATCTACAGTCTCTATCTTGACAATAGATTTCAATAATTCCTGTAATCTGATCATCTTTCTAAATGCATGAAAAGTATCTTTTTATTTTTGTATCATATCTAATACAACATATTCTTGAATCTGTCGAAATCTATTACACTCTAAATCGCAAAATCATGACGATTCATGTAGATTCGAACTAAAGTAGTTTACAACGTTGATCTTCTTTCAACTCTTATGTAACTAATCTGTTACATAAACAACTTGTGTTCTTCTTTTCTGCTTCTTTTACTGGAATTTTAGTATTGGTACTGTCAATTCTGTCATATCTGTTTTCATTGCTTTCACCAATACTGATTTCCAAGTAATGACTACATGTAAGTCATACATGTTTAGACAACTGAATGGATATTAAATTTGTTGTCATATACCTCTTTCAGAATCTGATATTCCATATCTAGAATATCTGGCTTAATCAAATGATTATTTACCGCAAAAATTCATCTGTTCTGCTCTACTGTCTTATCTCATATCTTAATCTAGCATTCTCAATCAATATTCTATTGCTTGATCTTATATCAATATTACTTTTATCAATCCAAATCAATCAAGTTTAGCTTGGATCGCAACAATTCTGATCGTTTAAGTATCTGTCAAGCTTAAATAGTCAACAAGTATAGATCTGTACCCAATAAATTCATCAATTATCTAAAACCCATAAATCTTGCTTCTAGTCTGAATCTGAATTTCTATCAGTTACGAGCCAAATACATCAAGATACACTGAATAAACACATCAAATAATCAATAATTCTCAAATTTCAAATCAAAGGAACTCGCTCAAGGAAATGTCAGTCAAAATCAAATATTCTGAATGACAGCGAGTGAATCAAAGTAGACTCTATCAAAGAATAAGAGTCAATCAATATCAATCGAGGTCAAATAACACAACCTCTGAATCGATATCAAGAAATTCAAGAATTATGATTTCTAGGATGTAATAGCTTCAGCAAAATTGAAGAAAAAGCTCAACTGTAACTGATTTTTCTTATTTTCTATTGATATGAGTTCATTTATTACTTCTTAATTCTCAGCTGAAAATAGTCGAATATACTCTTTTCGACTTAACTTATTGTTATAGAATTAATCATCATTTCGGTACTACATAACTCTTTTCTACGCAATCTGCTAGCTGTTTCTGAAGTTCTTCAGTTCACGTAATGCTCTTCTATACGAGTTGCCATAATACTTTCGTACTACACCACTCTATATAGAACTGCAATCATGTCGTAGAAAGGTCGAAATATGTCATTGAACTATTTCTGTACAATCTAACCACTGACATTGCTGTCAATTCTTGGTTAATTCTGTACTAGTTCAATATATCAACTAGACTTCTACTGACATTCTTCCACGGTCAAACGTGATATAACCAGTACCAAAATAACAAAATCTACTTTTTGAAACTCATATCATAAATTCTATTCATTTCTATTGCTTTATCAGTGCACGGATTCAATCAGCTGTTAACTGGTACTCAATCATTGCATTAATATATATAATGCATTCTAGCTTAATATCTCACACCTGATATCAGCACATTCAATCTTATTTCCTCAATTCTGTATTTCATAGAATCTTACAAATGTATTCCATCTACTCAAAGGCAAAATTTCAGCAAATACGATGAATAAAGGCTCATCAGATACAAAACATAGCATAACAAATCACTGATCTATGAATGTATGCTATGCAATTAATATACAAGCGGTTAACTAGAATTAACTCACTTACCTATAATATTCTTATCTGATATAACTTGAGCCTTTCAGCTAGGGGAACTATGCTTATATATCTTCATCTGCTGGCATTTAGACTGACTCGATCTTTGCTATTATTGTCACTATCGCTTGATTCATAACTATGTTGTTATGAAAGTTTAGTGAAGGTGATGTTTATAGTGTTTCCACAATTACAGAGGCGTGAATAAAAAAAATTCAACTCTGCCTCATACTGCCATTTCATGATTTCGTTCTTCTATTACTGGCTTGAAATCAACTTATGCTTCTAGTCTGCAAAGTCTACTGTTCTATCTTCTTTAGCATATACGAAAAGAAACAATTCTGTTTACTTACCTGCCAAACAATTTCAGTACTTCTTCTGGCAACTTCACCAACTTCTTGCTAAGTCCTGGAGTTGATATAAAATCAGGCTGGTTCTATGTTCATCTGAATATGCTTCTCTTGAACAACTGATCTATCTCTTCAAATCAACTCCTTTCTAGACATAGCATATTCTGTATCTTTCTGAGTTGATGATTCATATCTTTGGAATTGTTCAACTAACATACTCCTCAGTACAATCGGTTCAAAACCTTACCTCAACACGGTTCTGTTCTATCTGAGGTTCTGTTCTGTCTGAGGTTCTCATGCTATCTGCATAAGCTGTCTTATTCGATAACAGAAGCAATCGATATGGAAGAGATTATAAAATACAATTGCAGTATAACATACATATAATCTCATGCTTCTGAATAGAACACATGCTTGCAAATTCTCATGCTTTTCACATAATACATGCTTGCAACGAATTCATTTATTCTAATGAATTCAAGAAATCATGCATACATATCAGCATATATGCATGTAATTCGCATATCGATAAAGCAAGCAGTGTTCAATCAAACAATCATCGTCGCATACAATTTTGTAAAGCAAGTAAAGCATAATCATGCAATACTATAAATGCATGCGACCCAATCTACCCCGCTCAACTTCTATCTTAGTCCAAGACTTTACGCTCCAAGACTTTACGCTCTGATACCACCTGTTGTGGGGACCCGGGTCGCTAATCTCATCATAGGGCAATTAACGATTAATAAACAATTAATCGAACAATAAAAGAATATTCAAACCAAGAGCTAAATTTTTTTTTTTATTTTTTTAAAAATCTTAGCACCTCGCTCAATCGGGTAAACTCACCCGATCGAGCGAGCAAGAAAATCCTGCTCTCGGGTCTGAATTCATATAGGCCTCGCTCGATCGGTGGAAATCATCCGATCGAGCTAGCCCAAAAACTCACTTCTCTGCTTTGGAAAATCACAGGCCGCGCTCGATCGGTGGAGTTCACCCGATCGAGCGGGCACCCTGTCCAGAAAAATAAAATGAATCTTGTTGTACAATGTGATTCCAAAACTTATACAACTTTCATATAAATTTCTAAACATGCTTCTAGCTAATGTACATGCATTCAAACTAATATCAAGTGATCTAGAATACATGAACTCTCAAGTATAAATCAATACTTGACAAAAACAACCTATACAAAGGTTCTTGCTTTCTAACATGTTTATCAAATCATAATTACATGTCATCTGCTTAAAACCCGAATCACCACATGCTATCTCTCTTCTCAAGCTATCCAAGCCAACTCTAGCTTGATCTTGCCCCAACCTGATGCAATGCACACATACAAACAAAGCAACAGCCGGATAACTCCGGTGAGAATAAATCTCAGTATGAATAACATGTATATACATCATTTAAGCATATAACTCATTCATATCATGAACGTTACATAATAACATAACATGCTAGCATTTACAAACTCATATTCTAAACCATAGAAATCTTTAGGTTAATGCATAAATGCAATGCATGTGCCAAGGAATAGGCTATCAAATCTGATATCAATAAATCGTAGTTCTGGGATCCCGAGGAAATAAAATCTTCAACAAACACCAACTCACCCAATCGAGGTGAAGTTGAATACTTCATTTCCTCTGACTTTGGTGCAACTATAGTGAGTCTTCTGGCTCTGGAAGTAAGTCTACATTCCGTGCCACTCAACTACAGCCCTACAAACGTCATATGCACTCTAGGCCTTTCAACCCTCTGTGCTTTACTGGCTGGAGTTCAAGATGAATGCAACATGTTCTGTATGCATTAACTGCTATAAAACACCTTGAACACATCAATCATATAATTATATGAACATATAATCACTCAACGATACCGACAAATCTGTAAGTATCACATGTAATACATAAAACATGTTCAATACAGAAAATACTATAAATAAAATCAGGCAAGTAAACATTTACATAAATATTCTGGGACTTCAATAAAATAGCTATCTTGAATAATCTATCTCATTTATGTAAACGTAAACCATAACATATATGAAAACATGCATGTATGTGATTTTAGGCAACTCGATAATCAAAAACAATCTCGAGTTATTCTGCCCATCTTATTAATGTCTATTCATACCTTTCATCACGATTCAAATATCTTGAATCTGTTGCCAATGCTGATCATCTCAAAGCTAGCCAAATCAGTCATACAATTCTACTCATTTCAATCAATGCTACTTGAAGGTATTTATGATTCAACGTCAAACACTTCAAGTCATTCGAACTCTAACTCGTCGATTCAACTTCGATAATCTTCAATTCAAATCTGAAATATATTATAACATATCTAAACATCAATTTCCAATCTGAATCGATGATTATTTAGAGCTTATTCAGTTCAAATCTTGCTAAGACAATCAGAATTCAAACCGGCGTCGCAACTATTCGAGTTCGATAAGTCTTTCGATTCAAATATCATCATATCTACATTCTCAACATAATCTCATATTAAATTCATTCACAATAAACTTGAAGATGAGCTCTAGATATGTAGAATGCATATCAATTCAAAATCTTGAACCGGCGGCGTAACGGTACGATTTCGGTCTTTCTAAAAGCATAACATCAATCTTACTACTCATCTCAACTCAAAAGCAAAACCATTTCATCAACACAATTTCGAAATCATCAGCCCTAAAAATTCAGAATTATGAAAAATCTTTCAAAAATCGAAAACATGTTCAAACGACGATCTTTTCTCGATCCATCTTAGATATGCTATCGTCGTACATGCTAGAACACGTTTATACAATCAAATCTTAATTCTAACAACATCATAAAATTAAAACATGGTAGAACTTCATAAAACTTACGTCAAAACGAAGTACTAAGAGCTGTGATCGCAAATATACGATCAATCGGAAATTCTACCGGGCGGATCAAAAGTTATTGGAGATTGAACGGAAGAAAATGGACTTGGAAAGTTTCTTCTCCATTCTCACGTGTAATCTGATCTTGGGAAGCTGAATCATATGATATTTCAACACACTACACGTATATACATATCAAGTTGCAAGGAAATTGCACTTTAGTCCCTGAACTTTGGCCTAATTGCAAATTAGTCCCCGGACAAGTGATTTAATTCAATTTCAATCCTAAATAATTTAAGAATAATAGAATTTAATTCTAAACTCTAAATATTCTCAAATTAAATATTCTTGGATTAAAATTAAATCATTTCAGACCTTATCGCATTTAGTCCTTGAACTTCTCAATATTTGCAAATGGGTCCTTGCTCGGATTTCATCCTCAAATTAAATCCTTGATATTTATAATCTTGGAATTTACATCTTAAATTCCATAAATATCAATTCAAATATTTTTAATCTTTTAATTTAAGAATTCCGGATATTAAAATCTTAAAATCCGAAAATCCTCAAATTAAATATTTCTGACCCGAAATTGAAATCTCTAATTTTCATAAATTCTTAAATTCATCTTTTCACTTTTATTCGGAATTTAAATCTTAAATCCCGTAATTCAGAACTTAATATTTTCGGGCCTTACAACTTGAAACATCATGGAGACTCTATATGATAGTACTGTACTTTGACTCGTTTACCGACTCTCTTCGGGTCATAAGGTGTTGGGATTGGGTGTAGTTACGACACATATAGGAGTCAATTATTTGTTGTCAAGGATTCACCACATGCTTGCGAGCGTGGATATCCTATGCGATCTGAGGAGATATTAGTGTGACAAATCTCTGGCCAGAGTACTTGATGTGATTTAAGAAATGGTTTCTTAGTAGCACATGAGATGTCACTATTTGATCTTCAAGATGCATTGCATAGTTGTCGAATCTCGAACGACTCTCGATATACCAATGGTTGTTGTTTTGATCGGGATATTTGGATGAAGGGACCGTATTGTACGCTAACCAAAATCTACTGGTTCTTGTAGGCACTATCAGTGATACCTAGGGAATCATGGGGCGATGTTGCTAGGCGCTCTTACCATGATTCGATGGGTAAGTCGGAAATCATTGTTCCAAGTCACAAGGAGTTGTGAGCCCACGGCTAGCTGTATCCCTGAACCATTGAGGGTCACACAAGTAATGAATTTCTAATCCCCGTTGAGATAGTTAAATTTAATAAGTTACATTTACCGAACGAGAAGTATGACTTCTTATTAAAGAGTAGGAGTGAGATTTCCTAAAATGACATGAGGATGGCCATTTTTGGAAATCACTGAATTCGGATTCAGAAAATTTATCTTGACTTTAAAATATGCAGAAAAGGTTTCTGTATACATTGGTGAAATTGGTTTATCAATTTAAGTCACGATGAATTTTATATTAATTTATGAACATGCGGGCTTTGTTTGTCAGGCTTGAACTTATGACTAATGTGCCCTAAGCAATTAACAGCCCATATTATAAATAAGTTATTGCAGTACAGAAATTAATAATTTCAGTCTCATTTTTTTGAAACCTAGACTGCTTGCATCTAGGGTTTTTCGGCCACCCCCCCATTTCTCTCTCTCAGTGTTCGAAAAAACCTAGACTGTAGAATTCGATTTTGCAGTCTAGTTTGACAGACCAGATTTGTTCATCTCTTCGTAGAAATTTCTGATAGACTTTCTAGTGCAGTCTATCAGAGGGATTATATTTCTGTTCGTGGACCTGATTGAAGAATCGTTCGTTCATCAGTTCTTAGGATATACAACAAGAGCAGAATTAATCTGTTGGAGTCCATAACCTCAAGTTGAGACTTGAGAGGTAAAAATATTTAATTTTTATTTATTTTCCTTGTTTATTTTTAATCGTTAGGATTTGATACCACTCTCTAGAACAGTTCTAGATAAAAATAAAATTTTTAAACTTCCGCTGCGCCGGGTATCAGATCTGACAGATCCAAGAATACCATTTTTCAACAGTGGTATCAGAGCGAGGTTGATTTTGGATCTTACGATTAAAATTAATCAATTGTTCAAAGCCTCGATTTTTCAAAAAAATAAAACGAAAAGAAAAAATATATTTTTTTGGGGGCTGCCCTGCACGCAGCTGGGCCGCGAGCAGCGGCCCAGCAGTGGGCCGAGCCCGACTGTTGGGGGGGCTTCCCGGGATCATCCTGGGCAGCCCAGAAAAAATTAATTTTTTATTTTTTTGTGAAATTTTGAATTTCGGCCCATTAATAGTTAATGGGCCTAGTTTTGGCCCGATTGAAAATTGTTTCAGTTGGTCCACGAGGCAATGGGCCAAAATTGTTTGAGCACAAAATTTTAAGAATATTAATTTTTGGATAAATTTTGAATTTTGGAAATTTATAAATTTAATCAAATAAATTAAAATTTTAAAATTTATTATTTTGATACAATTGATAATAAAATATGATTTTATATATAAAATTGGATTTTATGTATAAAATATGATTTTATGGTTAAATTAGATAAAATATGATTTTATCTGTTTAAATATATTGCCATTGCATGTTATCCAATAAATTAATTTTGAATTAAATATTATTGGATAAGGATGATCGATTGCCATGACCAATATTATAGGTGTATGTTAGATTGTTTACATTTGGTTTTATTATTGTTGTTGGATTTTATTAATGGGCCTGGTTTATGGCCCAATATGAATTGTCATATGTAATAAAAGTGGGTCTGGTTTATGGCCCGTTCCCACCCCATAAATATTTATCCCCTACTTGTCATCGAAATTTATTGTAAATTTATTAGACTTAGTGGGAGATAAAGATTTGAAGAAAAAGGTGGCCCCAGCAGACAACAAAGACCGAAGAAATGTAAATTGGAAGCTCAATGTAATAGGATTGCATTGCATACTTGCATATTACCTAGGATTGGACTTAGACTCGTGATTGGCAACCACGGGTCGATTAGTAATGGAATCGATCATCCTAAAATAATATATGATATTATTGTTGTATGCATGTTTAGACTAAATTGCATGAATCCCGCAAGCATACAAACTTTGAATGATGAGACAAATTTTTAAAATTAAAAATCCCTTATTTTAAATATGATTTAAAATTGATATCAAGATAAACAAAAGAGAATTTAAATATTGTTTAAATGTTCCTACCTTCCATCAACGATCAATGTATGAGATGCTACCCGCGAGCGTGGTCCGGCTCATATTATTGGGGGGCCCGTTCGTCGGAAATCTGTACATTGGATCGACACATGTTGTAAGTTGGGTGGAACTCCCATGGGATTGGCTCATATTATTGGGGATCCACATGGCAACCGTCCATCACAACTTAATATTGATGGGTCATCTTGACATGTCAAAATAAACAGCGTCATATTATTGGGCTCTTATTGGACATGAGGTGAAAACATGGGGGTTGCTTTGGAAGCAATTGGGCTCTACCTTTTGATAATTATAGTTGGCTGATATTATTCGAGACTATGATTTGTCAATTGGGCTCCATGTTCCCACTAAAGAAAATAGTTTCTCGTTTTCATTAGAGGGTAGTGAAATCGTTAAAATAGTGGGAGTGTAATTCATAAAATAAATATCGCCATATTTTATGTCTTAGTAAATTAATTAAACAATCACTGATTATTGTCTGTTTCTTTTCAGTATTTATCACAATGAATTTGCGCAATCCACTATATTCAATTCTCGAACAAAACAAACTGACTGACGCAAATTATACGGAATGGTTCCGTAAGCTGAAGATTGTCTTAAGCTCGGAGAAGATTTTCTACGTGTTAGAAAAGGCTCCTCCGAAAGAAGCATCGGCTGATGTGACTCCGGAAAAGTTGGCGGAACTTGATAAATGGTGGGACCTTGATATCAAGGCCAAATTCTACATGCAAGCTTCGATGTCTGATGAACTCCAAAGGCGATTTGAGGATGCAGTGAATGATGCTGACATTCATATGCAACTCAAGGATATATTTGGGGCACAATCGAGGTCAGAAAGGTTCTCCACTGTCAAAGAGTTGATGAAGTGTCGCATGCGTGAAGGGACTTCGGTCCGTGATCATGGGGTACGTATGATTTGGCTCATCCAGAAGTTGGTGACCCTCGATTTGGTGTTGGACCACGAGCTGAATGTAGACCTACTGCTTCTTTCACTTCCTCCATCGTTTGATGGTTTTGTGGTGAACTTCAATATGAACAAGATAGAGGCCACCCTTGAAGAGATGTTCAATATGCTTGTGACTTATGAGGCCACAATAAAGAAGGATAAACCGGTACTCTTGGTTGGCTCCTCCTCGAATTCGAAAAAGGGGCCAAGTGAAAAGGGAAAGAAGCGTTCTGCCCCACCCAAGAAAAGTGTACCAAGGAAGAAGAGCAAGACAAAGGCTTCAAATGGGAACAAACATGAAGATGTTTGCCATCACTGCAAGAAACCCGGTCATTGGAAGCATAACTGCAAAGAACCTCGAGCAGTTGCGAACTACAAATGGTATGTTTTACATTGAAATAAATGTTTCACTTAATACTACTTTTTGGGTATTGGATACCGGATTTGGATCTCACATTTGCAATGATTTGCAGGTGATGACAAGAAGTCATAAGCTGAGGATGGGTGAGACCCAGTTGAGGCTCGGAAATTGTTCCAGAGTTGAAGCCAAAGCTGTGGGAGTTGTTTATTTGATTTTGCAAAACAATTTTAAGTTATTATTGGGAGATGTTTTATTTGTGCCAGATTTGGTTAAAAACATTATTTCTATTTCTATGCTTGATAGAGATGGTTTTTCTTGTAATTTTGTGAATGAGATTTGCAATATTTACAAGAATGAATGTTTGATTGGAAATGGACAACTTGAAAACGATCTATATAACTTAAAATTAAAAGACGTTCCAATACATTATGTTGATAAACCGGTAACAACAAACAAAAGGAAAATCGATAGTCAAAACCCGGCAAACCTTTGGCATGCTAGGCTAGGTCATATTTCCTCAAGGAGAATGAACAAGCTAGTGGGAGAGGGCATGTTTGATATGTCTGATATTAACACTCTACCTACTTGTGAGTCCTGCCTAAATGGAAAAATGACTAAATCTCCTTTCAAAGGAATGCCTGAGCGTAGTCAAAATCTATTGGATTTGATCCATACAGATGTTTGCGGCCCATTTAGTATCGGTACTAAATATGGTCACACCTACTTCATTACCTTTACTGATGATTATTCAAGGTATGAGTATTTATATTTAATGAAATATAAGTCTGAATCATTTGAAAAGTTCAAAGAATTCAAGGCTGAAGTAGAAAACAAACATAGTAAGAGTATTAAAGCACTTCGATCGGATCGAGGTGGAGAATACTTGAGTACCGAGTTTTTGAGCTATCTATAAGAGAATGGGATTCTCTCTCAGTGGACTCCTCTTATGACATCTCAGCTAAACGGTGTTTCGGAGCGTCGCAACCAAACCTTGTTGGACATGGTTCGATCAATGATGAGCTTCACTAAGATCCCACCTTCGTTTTGGGGCTATGCGCTTGAAACGACGGTATTGTTGTTGAACAATGTTCACACCAAGGCAGTGGATAAAACTTCATACGAGTTATGGAATGGCAAAGCTCCTAAGTATTCGTACTTAAGGATATGGGGATGTCCTGCTTACGTGAAGCAGACAGTGGGAGATAAATTGGATAGTCGATCCACCTTATGTTATTTTTTGGGGTATCCGAAGAACTCAATAGGATATTATTTCTATCATCCTACTGAAACAAAAGTGTTTGTTTTGAGGAATGCCACCTTCATGGAGAAGGAGTTCTTATTAGATAAGAAAGGCAAGATGATGGAACTCGAAGAAATTCAAGAAGAACCCGAGATACAAAATAACGATCCTACACCTCAGGAACCATTAAACGACACGCCAATTCCTAGAAGATCCGAGAGGACTTCTAGACCTCCTATTCGATATGGTCTTCTTCTTGAAGGGGATCAATGTGAACCCGATATTGGATGTGATCCAAGAAACTTCAAGGAAGCAATTTCTGATGTTGATTCGAATTTATGGCTTGAAGCTATGCAGTCGGAAATAGACTCGATGCATACAAACCAAGTTTGGTCTTTAGTAGATCCTCCCGATGGAATTGTTCCAATAAGGTGTAAATGGATTTACAAAAGAAAACTTGGGCCTGATGGTAAGGTACTGACCCACAAGGCACGATTGGTGGCAAAAGGTTATACTCAAAGACAAGGAGTTGACTATGATGAAACCTTTTCACCAGTCGCAATGTTCAAGTCCATAAGAATCCTTATTGCCATAGCAGCTTGGTATGACTCTGAGATATGGCAAATGGATGTGAAGACTTCATTTCTTAATGGAAACATTAAGGAAGAAATCTATATGATGCAGCCTGAGGGATTCACATCTATGGGAAGCGAGCATAAGGTATGTAAGCTTCAGAGATCAATTTATGGTCTCAAACAAGCATCAAGAAGCTGGAACCAGAAATTTGATGAAATAATAAAGGATTTTGGTTTCATCAAAAACCCCGAGGAACCATGCGTGTACAAGAAAGTAGTTAAGGATGCTGTGACATTCTTAGTACTTTATGTTGATGACATCCTACTCATTGGGAATGATGTAGGGATGCTCCAGTCAACAAAGATATGGTTATCAGGTAGATTTTCGATGAAGGACTTAGGTGAGGCATCCTATATTCTTGGGATACAGATCTATAGAGATAGATCTAAAAGAATGATAGGAATCACTCAAGCAACCTACATCGACACCATACTGAAAAGGTTTTCTATGGATGAGTCCAAGAGTGGAAATCTACCTATGTGTCATGGAGTTTCTCTATCCAAGTCGATGTCTCCCAAGACTGATGAAGAGATAGAGAAAATGACACACATACCATATGCGTCAGCCATAGGGAGTATCATGTATGGGATGATATCTACCAGACCGGATGTGGCATTTGCTCTGAGTGTCACGAGCAGATATCAAGCCAATCCCGGTCAAATGCATTGGAAAGCCGTGAAGGATATTCTTAAGTACTTACAAAGGACTAAGAATATGTTCATGGTATATGGAGGAAGAGAATTGAGATTGGAAGGCTATACCGACTCTAGCTTACAATGTGACGTGGATAACTCGAAGTCAACCTCTGGATTTGTATTTATGCTCAATGGCGGTGCTGTCTCTTGGAAAAGTTCCAAGCAGGACACCATAGCGGATTTCACCACTGAGGCAGAATACATTGCAGCATCAGCTGCTGTTAAAGAGGCAGTTTGGATGAAGAAATTCGTCCAAGAGTTGGGCATAATTCCTGAATCTGTTGGTCCAATCCCGGTGTACTGTGACAACACTGGTGCCATTGCTCAGGCAAAGGAACCAAGGTCTCATCAAAGATCCTAACACATACTGAGGAAATACCACATCATCTGGGAGATCGTGGAAAGAGGAGACATCACTGTCGAAAGAGTGGCCTCTGCAGACAATATCGCTGATCCACTTACTAAGCCCTTGCCAGGACCATTGTTTGACAAACATCGCGAAGCAATGGGATTACGTAGTATGACTAGTTGGCTTTATGGCAAGTGGGAGATTGAAAGAGTGGGTGCCCGATTAGCCAACTTGTGGCTAAGGGCTTTTGACTCTATGTAAAACAATCTTTGTTTAATGTAATTTACACTTTTATCATGGCATTTACTTTATCTTTCTTCATATTGTTATATTGTGATATACTATTGATACTTAGATAAAGACCTTGAATATACTAGAGTGCATGTAAGATGTGGTAGTACATTGGGATGACTATCATGAAACACATCTTATAATCACTGTATATTCTAAACAATTCCTAGTCGATTGAGCCGTCCGATAATAAGGATAAGGATCGCTCGAGATTGAGACTAGCATTTGCGATGCCTAGTACCACGTTTCATTGGTATGGAACATAGAGATGTTCAAAGCATGCAAATGAATATTCATATGATGAAAGATCGAACTACCCTATCCGGACTTTCCAAGTGATTATAACTTATCGAGTGGATAAAGTCCGCGGTTTTGGTTGTACACCATTAGTCCTTACTACTTGAAACATCATGGAGACTCTATATGCTAGTACTGTATTTTGACTCGTTTACCGACTCTCTTGGGGTCATAAGGTGTCGGGATTGGGTGCAGTTATGACACATATAGGAGTCAATGCTTTGTTGTCAAGGATTCACCACATGCTTGCGAGCGTGGATATCCTATGCGATCTGAGGAGATATTAGTGTGACAAATCTCTGGCCAGAGTACTTGATGTGATTTAAGAAATGGTTTTTTAGTATCACATGCGATGTCACTATTTGATCTTCAAGATGCATTGCATAGTTATCGAATCTCGAAAGACTCTCGATATACCAATGGTTGTTGATTCGATCGGGATATTTGGATGAAGGGACCGTATTGTACGCTAACCAAAATCTACTGGTTCTTGTTGGCACTATCAGTGATACCTAGGGAATCATGGGGCGATGTTGCTAGGCGCTCTTACCATGATTTGATGGGTAAGTTGGAAATCGTTGTTCCGAGTCACAAGGAGTTGTGAGCCCACGGCTAGCTGTATCCCTGAACCATTGAGGGTCACACAAGTAATGGATTTCTAATCCCCGTTGAGATAGTTAAATTTAATAAGTTAAATTTAGCAAACGAGAAGTATGACTTCTTATTAAAGAGTAGAAGGAGTGAGATTTTCTAAAATGACATGGGGATGACCATTTTTGGAAATCACTGAATTCAGATTCAGAAAATTTATCTTGACTTTAAAATATGCAGAAAAGGTTTCTGTATACATTGGTGAAATTGGTTTATCAATTTAAGTCACGATGAATTTTATATTAATTTCTAAACATACGGGCTTTGCTTGTCAGGCTTGAACTTATGACTAATGGACCCTAAGCAGTTAACAGCCCATATTATAAATAAGTTATTGCAGTACAGAAATTAATAATTTCAGTCTCATTTTTTCGAAACCTAGACTGCTTGCATCTAGGGTTTTTCAGCCGCCCCCCTTGCTCTCTCTCAGTGTTCGAAAAAACCTAGACTGTAGAATTCGATTTTGCAGTCTAGTTTAACAGATCAGATCTGTTCATCTCTTCGTAGAAACTTCTGATAGACTTTCTAGTGCAGTCTATCATAGGGATTATATTTCTGTTCGTGGACCTGATTGATGAATCGTTCGTTCATTAGTTCCTGGGTTATACAACAAGAGCAGATTTAATCTGTCGGAGTCAATAACCTCAAGTTGAGACTTGAGAGGTAAAAATATTTAATTGTTATTTATTTTTCTTGTTTATTTTTAATCGTTAGGATTTGATACCCACTATCTAGAACAGTTCTAGATAAAAATAAAATTTTTAAACTTCCGCTGCGCCGGGTATCAGATCTGACAGATCTAAGATCACCGTTTTTCAACATGCTGCAGGCTGTGGTTGAAATGAGTGAATAGAAGATGGAGATTGACCTACCGGTCTCGATGATCCTGCACCCTCTGCACCTTCAGAACCTCATTGTGGACAGACTCTCGCAAAATGTCCCATCTTATTGCATATGTGGCAGCTTCCAAATACACCTCGGCATTGTTCATTGGTATGACGTCCACCACACTTGGTTCAATATACATCAGACTTCTGTCCAGCTCTAGATTGTCGGGAACTACTTGAACTCGAAGAGCTGCTACCACCAGATCTCTTGAATTGTTTACTCTTGCCCTTGAAGAAATTCTTCTTTCCACTGCTACTACCTCCAGCTTCGAATCGAGGTGGCGGTGGAATCTGTGGTTGCTCTTGGGGTTGTCTTACTGGCTGTGGCACAAACAGCGCTCCTCGTTGTTTCAATATCCCTGCTTTTGCACCCTTTGCTCGATTCAGAGCATCAGCAAAGGTATTCAGTCTTCCCGAATTCACAAGTGTAAACACGTCAGGATTCAAGCCATTGATGAATTGATCGGCTTGAGCTTCATCACTAACAGCAATATGAGGAGCAAACTTCAACAGGCTGGTGAATTTGGCAACATATTTTTCAATATTCAACTGCCCCTGTTGCAAACTTGCAAACTCTGCTCCTTTGTCCTTGCGATAATACATAGGAAAGAAACGCTGATAGAAAGCAGTTCGAAATACAGACCAGGTAATAACAGTACCTTAATTCTCCAATGCTTTCTTCGTCGCTATCCACCAACTCTTGGCAAGGCCATGTAGTTGATGAATTATCAGTCTCACACGACGATCATCTGTATAATCAATAGACTCAAATAAATGCTCAATATCTTCCAGCCAGTTCTCACATTCTATAACATTCTCTGTTCCTTGCAACTTCGGTGGTTTGAATGATTGAAATAGTTTCAAAAGTTTCTCCATTGGATTAGCATCACTGAACTCATCAGTAGAAGTTCTACCCTATCCATGTTCAGACACTGTCACTGGGACCTGTGCATCATTTTTTTGTTCAGGCTGATTCGTAGCCAACGTCTGTCTAACTCTCGGTGCTGGTCAGGGAGGCATATCTGTTAATCAAACAGATTAGTGTACAGTTCAATCTCAAATACATCAAGTCTGTTGCAATCCACAATGCCGTCTTAAATGATCGAGTTCTGATTCATCCTCATAATACATGCTAGTACTTCAATCATATAACCAGATAGCATGTAATTCAAAACATTGTATAGCATATTCTTCGCAAATTATCACAACATCATGTGACAAGTTAATATCTGTAATCAATCAATCATATACCATACAATTATTAAAGCAATAAATAAATCAGAATAGAAGACTCGATCTACCCCGCTCATCTAGTTTCAGTCCAAGAAACTTATGCTCTGATACCACCTGTTGTGGGGACATCGGGTTGCTAATCTCATCTTAGGTCAATTAATAAACAATTAACATTCATTAAACAACAATTAAAGAAACCAAGAGCAAAGTAAAATTTTTTTTTTTTCAAATTCAGTGTCTCGCCTGATCGGTGCAAAACACCCGATCGAGCGAGCACAATTGCTCAACTCTCGGATGGACACAAATTTGTCCTCGCTCGATTCGTCAACTTCTGCGGATCGAGCGAGACAAAAATTCAAATCCCCTATTTGCAAAAATACATGGCTCGCTCGATTCGTCAATATATGCCGATCGAGCGGCCTTCAAAATCCAGAAAATCTGCAGATCACATTTTGATGTCAAACCGTGCATCATCAATTCCTATCACCTTTATCAATACAAAACATGGTTTAAAAGATCTGGAACTTGCATTTACATACAAACAAGGTCTCAAGAATTTCTACATGCATTTTATTACATCAAACAAGTCGCTAAAGATCGATAAACGACATCAACTATTTCAAACTTCATACATATAGTTCAAGACCAACTAAACCAAGTTTGATGCTTCTAAACTCATACGACTTCATCTACAACCCGAGTCCTCACGTGCTAGACTCTCTTCCAACTATCAATGACGTCGATGACTAGCTCCTGCCCCATCTGTTGTCATGCACACATACAAAACAAGACAACAACCGGATAAACTCCGGTGAGAAACAATCTCAGTATAACCAACATATAGAAAGCGTTAAATAAATCATATCGACTCTATTTAAAACTCGACTCAACAAATAGAGTACTTAAACGCTTTAACTATGAATTGATTCACATAACTTCGAGGCCATTAAGATTTATAACTGATCTTGACATGGATATCCATCTATCAAAATCATTCCGGAATTCAAAAATAAGGTTAACCGCAACCTTGGCATAGAACCAATTCAATATAACCTCATATCAATTCAAATTTAAAGATCCACTACCTGGATGGATCGACAACATCACAATAAAATCAATACATAAACAAGTATGTGGTTTTTACGGGCCAACTCAAGAATAGTCATTCTTGAGTTTCAAAGTCCTAACTTCGCGATATCGTCATTATACCTTCGTTTAATTCGATTATGAATTCTCAAAATCTGAAAGATATAATAAAAATACATATATCAAACTTCATATCAATCTATCATTTCAGAAACGAGTCAAAACCATCAAGAATTCATCAATCAATCGCATTTCAAACCTCAACTCATTCTTCGTTCGTTCAAGTCGGCGTCTTGTGTCGTTTAGCCTTCAAACTCAACTGAAACTGAAGAATAAAAATTCTATAACATTCACATCATCAAGATAAGTGTTTCATCTTAGCTATCGAATATCAAAACAGTCCAAAAACTCGATTAAACGGCGTAGCGATTCAAAATCGGTAACCGACAAAATCCCGAAACCATTTCTCACTTCAAAACCATTGATACGTGTATTCAATCAATAAAACCAGCTGATACAATCTTCAAATATTTATCTCAAATAGCCATAACAATCATATAACATGCTGGAATCAAGATTCAACAAAAATAACATAAGTTCATCAATTCGGTTTCGCAATAGAATCACATAAACGACGATAACCATAATCAAAAGCTGAGAATATGATCTTTGCCACAAACTGATTTCGAAATCCACATAACACAACATAAAACTTACACGATATCGAAGCCCTCGTCGTAAGAATTCCAAAACAATTTACGGAATTGAAATCGGATAACCGGTTCAAAAGTTACAGCAAATTGAATCTCAAAGTGGCAAAGGAAAATGAAGAAAACGGCTCTCTGTTCTTATTTTCTGAATTCTCTAAGGCAATTACACGTTTCATGCTGATAATAATAGAATAGAATCGGATAGCTTCAACTAGAATTGCAATTTAGTCCCTCAAGTCTTCCAAAATTACAATTCAGTCCTCAGCCCTTATTTTAATTCAATTTCAATCCTAAATAATTTAAGAATATTAGAATTTAAATCAAAACTCTAAATATTCCCAAATTAAATATACTCGAATTAAAATTAAATAAATTCGAATTAATATTAATTAATCCCGGGCCTTACAGTTGACTTATGCGCCTGTGTTGGCATTACCGTCAGGATCTGGAGGGTATGTGGTGTACACAGATGCTTCTCTTCAGGGGTTAGGTTGTGTCCTGACTCAGAATGAGCATGTGATTGCATACGCTTCTAGACAGTTGAAGTTGCACGAGGACAATTATCCAGTGCATGATTTGGAATTGGCAGCTATTGTGTTTGCTTTGAAGATTTGGTGTCATTATCTCTATGGAGAGAGATTTGAGATCTTCAGCGACCACAAGAGTCTCAAGTATTTGTTCACTCAGTCGGAGTTGAACATGAGGCAGAGACGTTGGATGGACTTGCTGAAGGACTATGATTGTGAGATTAAGTACCATTCGGGAGCTTCTAATCTCACTGCTGATGTTTTGAGTCGCAAGGTGAGACTGACCGCACTTCAGAATTGTTCGATGACTAGTGCGATCGGTGATTGTTGTTCTTCAGGGTATACCTTCAAGCATAAGAAAGTTATGCAGAGTATCCAGATGTTTGAAATTTTATTTGAGCCAGCTTTGTATTTGCGGATTCGGGATGCTCAAATGTCTGATCAGAAGACCCAACTTTTAGCTCACCTAACTAACGAGGGTAGCTCGTCTGGATTTCACTATCAGTCAGATGGTTTTCTGTGTTTGTCTGGTAGGCTTGTGATTCCGGAGGATGTAGATCTTCGGGGGCAGATCATGTCTCAGGCTCATCGTTCTAAATTGAGTATTCACCCGAGGAGTAACAAGATGTACAAGGATCTGCGTACTCGGTTTTGGTGGAAGGGGATGAAGCGTAGTGTTTATTAGTATGTTTTTAAATGCTTGGTTTGTCAGGAGATCAAGGCAGAGCACCGACGACCTCAGGGCTTGCTTTACAGTCTGCCTATTCTTGAGTGGAAATGGGAGTTTATCACGATGGATTTTGTGACCCATTTGCCGATATCCTCGAGGAACTGTGATGCTATCTGGGTTGTGGTGGACCGACTCACCAAGTCAGCGCATTTCATTCCTTATAGACAAGAGTACAATGTGTATTTTATGACTCAGTTGTACATTCTGAAGATCGTTTGACTGCATGGAGTGCCTGTGAGCATTGCCAGCGATCGAGACCCCAGGTTTACTTATAGGTTCTGGGGGAGTGTTCAGCGTGCGATGGGCACTACTCTCAGTTTGAGTACTGCTTATAATCCGGAGGCTGATGGCCAGTCAGAGCGCACTATCCGTACTTTGGAGTATATGCTTCGAGCGTGCGTTATGGATTTTGGTTCAGCCTGGCAGGATCATTTGCCATTGATTGAGTTCGCGTACAACAACATCTATCATAGTAGCATTGGGATGGCACCTTTTGAGGCGTTGTACGGATGACGTTGTCGTACTCCACTTTTCTGGGAAGAAGTGGGTGAGAGACAGGCTGAGGGACTGGATTTAATCCAGCAGGCAGCAGACATTGTTGATCAGATCAAGAAACGGATTAAGACTGCACAGCGTAGTCAGGCCAGCTATGCTAATACCAAGCACGGGCCTTTGCAGTTTTATGTCGGGGAGAAAGTTTTTCTAAGAGTTTCACCCTTCCGTAGGATTCTCAGATTTGGTCTTAAGGGCAAGTTGTCTCCCAGATTTATCGGTCCGTGTGAGATCTTGGA